>NC_090065.1:10768155-10785655 GCF_038355195.1 Osmerus mordax
GAATGTGATAGAAGCCTGCAGCCTGTGGCCTTGGAGGGACCTTTTCTGAACTGAGTGTTTGGAGAAATGTTTGTGGGGTGGGTGGGTTTTGCAAGGCTGTATTCCTAGTTGATAACAATATGAAAGCATGTTATACTATGATATGAGTCAGAAATCGTTTCTAAATCGTTTCTTGTATATTCATGATGATGGTACCATGACTGTTATGTTTACATTCATTACCCACCTTAGACCACATGATGGCAGTGTTGGGCCATTATAGTCGATATTGCTGGAACAGAGAGATGGTTTTCTATCATAAACCTCAAGTATCACACTTACAATGACAGCTAGCTAGTTATTTTGCTCAGAGGGTCTCATCCAATTGTATTTTGTGGTTTTCCCTGACTCTGAATCACCTTAGAATCAACTAGGCCTCAATTGCCTGATGGCATCTTCCTTTACTACATTTACATTTACATTACATTTAGTCATTTAGCAGACGCTCTTATCCAGAGCGACTTACAGTAAGTACAGGGACATTCCCCGAGGCAAGTAGGGTGAAGTGCCTTGCCCAAGGACACAACGTCAGTTGGCATGACCGGGAATCGAACTGGCAACCTTCGGATTACTAGCCCGACTCCCTCACCGCTCAGCCAACTGACTCTACTGACAGGAAATGCTTCCTGTTGGGTGCCTGAGACTTGGGTGAAGAGTGGATGTGTGAGGTATCCGATTCATGCTACAGTATGACCTTATTCACATAAGGTCACACAGCCACATACACACACAAGGATTGAGGATGACCAAAGATTGTTGAATGACAAATATCATTGAAATGAAGGAGAGGTGAAGACACACAGAGATAGAGACAGAGACAGAGACAGAGAGAGAGTCCTGGACAGCATACTCTGTTTTGTCATCTGAACTGAATTCCTAAACCTAAACCTTTTCGTCCGTGATGTGGAGGATATTGGGGGAGGGAAGGAGGAGAGTGGGGCAGATGAGAGAGAGGGAGAGATGGTGATGTGGAGGGGGGGGGGACCCCCTGTGCAGGATGAGGACCTGTCTGTGCTCTGCCCCGAAGCCTTCTGGGAGCATGGAATGTGTAAGTGCTTGGTGGCACATGCCCATGTGGTGACCAGCTGAGTGTTCGTGTTCGTGTGTGTGTGTGTGTGTGTGTATGTGTGTGTGTGTGGGGAGAGGGAGGTGGGGGGTGGTAGAAGGAGGGAGAGGTGTAGAGATATGAGGGCGGAAGGGAGAGAAACGGAGGTGAAGATAGACAAAATGGGGAGGGGAGAGAGAATGAGGGACACAGGGAGGAACAGGGAGGGGAGTGGATGAAGAGACTGAAAGCCATCCCCTGCCTGGGCTTGTCTGTTCCATGATGACCTTGACTCAGCCTCACCCCTGTCTCTCATGTAGCCTCTTTAAATCCACTGTGGCAGAGTGCTTCTATAAGCGCATGTACTAAAACCCTCTGAGACAGTTCAAGAATAGGCGTCATCTGCCTCTGTCTCAATATTTGTGTATGACACGGTATCTAAGTGTGTCTCTGTATGTGTTTACTGCTGGAATGTCATGATGTAAGAGTGTGTGTTTCTGCTGTCTAAGGGCAGACTAGTTGGACCTTATCTGTCTTATTAAATATTTGTGTTAGTGATGTTCTCTGTGTTCGCTGCTGCATGTGTTCAGTGTGTTGTGTGAGGGAACTGCTAAGCTCAGAGTGTGGGAACAGGATGGCCTTTCAGGACCGAGGAGCCTGCTCAGCACTGAGCACCCCCTGTCCAACTCATAAAAACATCTCCCCCTCCCTCTCTCGCTTTCTAGCTTTCTTTCCCCTTTTTCACTCTCTTTCTTTGCTGGCTTTTCCTTTCCCCCCCTTTCTTTCTTTCTTTCTTTCTTTCCCTCCCTCCCTCCCTCCCTCCCTCCCTCCCTCCTCGCTCGCTCGCTCGCTCCCTCCCTCCCTCCCTCCCTCGCTCCCTCGCTCCCTCCCTCGCTCCCTCCTTCCCTCCTTCCCTCTCCTATCCTCTCTCTCAGTTCCAATGAAATGTAAATGCTTTGTTTTATTCTAAGTATATAGTTCTCTTTCTGTTTAGTTACATTTTAAATTCTATATATTTATGTACATTTTGGGGGAAAATCTGAGATATTGGGGGATATGGTTTGATCTCTCTCTCTCTCTCTCTCTCTCTCTCTCTCTCTCTCTCTCTCTCTCTCTCTCTCTCTCAAGCCCATTCCCTCTCCAACTCTTCTTCTACCTTTTTCTTTCCTTCCTTTCCTTCTTCCCTTCTTCCTCTGTATTTCCACACCCTCTTGCTTAACCCCTCTCCCTCGCTTTCTCCTGTGAAGTATACTCCATAGCTGGCTCTACACTTGGTCTGCAGCCCTCTGACTCTGCTGCACTGCACTCATAAAAAACCATGAGTGTTTCATGGTGTAACAGGATTAGTGCAATGGTGACAAAGATATATAGGAGTGTCTGTCTGTCTGTGTGTGTTTGTCTGTTTGTGAGTGTATATGTGTCTGTGTGTACTTTCATGAAGGTTCAGTAAGGGTTCTCTTCCCCAGCTATAGTCTCAATGTATCCCCTCTGGCACGAATCACTTGCAGAGCCATTATTAGTAAGATGTGTGTGTGAATCATGGCCTAAGGGGCTTGGTGTCTAATAGGGGGTCTGGGGCAATCTGAAGTTCTGCTCGTCTAATCTATAACTCTCTATACTGTTCTGTTTGTTCCCCTCTCACAGACACACACACCCTCAGACAGTCATTATGAGCTGGGAGAGCTGGCCTGCAGGCATATCTTTATTGATGGGGCTATTTTACCTTCAGCGGAGCTGAATCACTTGACTCTTAGGAGTTCTCTTTCATTCATAGCCTTTGTTCTTGTAATCATCTACCTCTCTGTCAAACACACACACACGCACATACCAGCGCACTCTTTCTCTCCTCTGTCTCTCGCAAGTGCGCACACGCACAGACACACATACACGCGCGTGTAATCCCCCACCCGACTCTCAGCCTGTGGTAATTGAGTCCCCCCGGTGAGCTCTGAGCTCTCGTTAGCCTTACAGACTGAGCTCCAGAAATCTCCCAGGTCAGGGCAGCACCAGGAGGCTAGTATCCATCCCAGGCTGCATGGACCTGGGCCTCGTCAACCTCGCCCACCCCCTCTTCCTCTCTCAACCAAGCCACGGATCTTTACCCCTTACACCCCCTCCACCCGAAAAAAACCTTAGCCTGTGTCGTGGATTGAATGGGACAATGAAGATGTAGGGCATTGAGTAATACAGGGTTGGGGAATTAAAGGTTGTCCAGGATCTGCCCCGCATCTCATGCCCCCATGCTGGTAGTTGGTGTTGGTGGATTGAAGCTGATGCTGGATCAGTGCTGTGAGCTTAGTCGTGTCCTCCGGGGTGAGTCAGGCGTGTAGTGTTGCCAGGGACGGTTTGTACGAGTCCTCCTAACTAACAAAAAGCAGTTGAAGAGGTGAGGGGGAGAATATTGGGCCCTTATTGTCAGCCAAGTGGAGGGCTTGTGAAATAAGCGGAAGGTCTTGTAATCATGCGCGCACACCTACTCTTTCTCTCTTGCACGCACACACGCAGACAAATACACAAAAAAACACACACACACACACACCCCCCCAGAGAAACACACACACACATCAGCCTAACACTCCAGAACTCTCCATCCTGTCTGATGAGTGGCACATCAATACTGACATCCCCTGCCTAGCTATGCACACCGCACAGAAACACACACACTCTCACTTACAAACTCACACACACTAAAACACACTCACCCCCTACACAGTCACTCGCGCATACACGCAAACCACGTCCTGTACGCACACACGTTTCAAGTGTCAGTGGAAGTCAGAAGTTCAACTATCGATTGTCTCCCTCTTGTTAAGACAAGAGTCTTATCTGTTCCTACCATTAAAAGCCTCGTTTGTTTTTAAGGCAGGAATGGTGAGAGAGCACTAGCTATGCGTACTACAGAGAAGGAGACAGAGAGAGAGGGAGAGAGAGAGTGGCTAGAGGGGTAGGAGAGGGAGGGAAACAGAGAAAGAGAGAGGGGTGGAGGAGAGAGAGGGTAAACGAGAGAGGGGTGGGAGAGGGAGGGAAAGAGAGAGGGGTGGAGGAGAGAGAGGGTAAACGAGAGAGGGGTGGGAGAGGGAGGGAAAGAGAGAGGGGTGGAGGAGAGAGAGGGTAAACGAGAGAGGGGTGGGAGAGGTAGGGAAAGAGAGAGGGGTGGAGGAGAGAGAGGGTAAACGAGAGAGGGGTCGGAGAGGTAGGGAAAGAGAGAGGGGTGGAGGAGAGAGAGGGTAAACGAGAGAGGGGTCGGAGAGGGAGGGAAACAGAGAAAGAGAGAGGGGTGGAGGAGAGAGAGACAGGATGAGAGAGAGAGGACGCTGGAAGCACTGTTCCAGCATGATGAAGAGGAAGTTCAGATCTCAGATCAGTCAGATCACCAGCCAGGGGGAGTCACATTCATCTGTTTCATGCATTTCACATCCATTTTTGGAGGAACGCCACATGCTCACTAGCATGTTATGCACACGCAGAAGCAAGCAGACGCACGCACACACACACACACACACACACTAGAATGTTGAATTGAATGAGCAGAATCAACGTGTCAGTTGTGGATCAGTGAATGGGGAAAATGATGATAACAAGAGAAAGATGCGCAATGTGAACACTAAAAACGGGAATGAAAGAAACAGAGAGATGGAGAAACATCATAAATGGACGTCTATCTCCTCTCTTGTGCAACGTTCTCTGTTCTCATCTCCAGAAGTGCTCCAGGTACTGGAGCACTGCTCTGTTATGAGGGTATCTTCAGGGACAAGACTCTCAAAGCTTTCTGCTCTATCCTCAGGTTCCTTTCAGAGGAAAAAGGCCTGGAAATACTTTGTTCATGACATTTTGATCATCTTGTGCAATAGTGTTGAGGCAACATTAGTGTTTTGGGTTTCTCGGTTGGGTAAATTGGTATGTGATTTCGAATGCAGCGTTTCTATTGTGAAGGCTTTTTTATAATATGAAAGTGATGAGTGATGTGGCAATGCTGCTGTTAATGCCCTGCTTTCAACGTTGTTCTCTCTGTCTCTCTCTCTTTCTCTCTCTCTCTATTTCTCTCTCTCTTTTCTCAGTTATACAGGCAGGGTGGTAGGAAAAGGACTTCAGGCTCAAAAGCAGAACCCAGAGGTCAAAGTTCGTAGCCCGAATCCCGTCCTGGCTGAAGTCAAGAAAAAACTGGAGGGCTTCACACAGGTAACAGCCCACAGTACATTTACAATGACACATGCACAGTCAATATCCGATGGAATATTTAGATACTGTACATGAAATTGTAGAGTTGTACTACAAATATGACGTTGAAAGCAATCATGAATGCAAGGTTAGCAGTATTTGACACAAAACAGTGCTGAGGACTGAAGAAGCTCTTACAATGTCAATACCATGACCAAGCTCTAAGCCCTGACCTAACCCTCACCTTCCCCTGATACAGTACAAAGACTGTTTTGAGTACAAGATAATATCAGAGATCAATGGAAGAGAGAGTGTGTGAGAGAATGGAAAGATAAGAGGAAATACTATACAAAGAGAGAGAGGGAAAGAGAGGGAGTGGGAGTGAGAGTAAGGAAGAGAGAGAGAGGGAAAGAGAGGGAGTGGGAGTGAGAGTAAGGAAGAGAGAGAGAGAGGGAAAGAGAGGGAGTGGGAGTGAGAGTAAGGAAGAGAGAGAGAGAGGGAAAGAGAGAGAGAGGGAGTGAGAGTAAGGAAGAGAGAGATAGGGAAAGAGAGAGGGAGTGAGAGTAAGGAAGAGAGAGAGAGGGAAATAGAAGAAACGAGGGACAAAGAAAGAGAGAGAAAGAAAGGGAGAGGGAGAGAGAGAAAGGGAGTTAGAGAGGAAGGGAGAGAGAGAGAGAGAGAGAGAGAGAGAGAGAGAGAGAGAGAGAGAGAGAGAGAGAGAGAGAGAGAGAGAAAGAGCAAAAGGTCAGTTATGAGAGGCAGAGATAATAGAAGCACCTTCAAAGTGACTCTGTTGTAATGCAGATGAGGATCAGACTGAAAGGACCGGGGGATAAAAGGGTCCATTCCCAAGGTCCCCGGAGGCCATTTGAGGAGACAATCGGAGACAGATTCTCTTCCCCTTTCGGCCCGCTCAGTCCTTTGTTGTGCCCCCGAAACCTTACCCTCCAACCGCACACTGGCCATCCCTCTCTTTCTCCGTTTCTTCACTAAACCCCCCACACCCCTACCCTACCTCTTTCTATCCCTCATGTCCTTCTGTGTTTTCATCCCTCCCTCATTAATCTCTGATATAATCTTCCGTCGCTCCAAAACAACCTCCCTCCGTCTCGCTCTCTGGGCGTTTCCTCCTGCCCCCCCCCCCCCCGCCCCCCTTTTCCTCCTCTCTATCTCTCTCTCTCTTATCTTTCTAACCCTTTCAATCCCTCCATCTCTCTCTCCCCGCTCCTGCGTGCATCGGGAGTGACGGTGACTGGTCCTCGCCGTCACTCTCGACCCGACGAGCGGGCGGCTCTCTGCGGTTTTCTCGGCCACGCCTCACGCGCCTCGGTTACCTTGGGGAGCCGGCGGGCAGAGTAGTGGCTGTCTCTTCGAAGACATTTGGGGAGGACCAAATGTCTACCCCCGAGGGGGCAGGGCTCGTGGCTGTGGTGTTTGCACTCGATAGCGCAGAGAGAGTGCGGGTCACAGACAGTGCGGGGTCACAGACAGTGCGGGGTCAGAGAGTGTGCGGGGTCACAGACAGTGCGGGGTCACAGACAGTGCGGGGTCAGAGAAAGTGCGGGGTCAGAGAGTGTGCGGGGTCACAGACAGTGCGGGGTCACAGACAGTGCGGGGTCAGAGAGTGTGCGGGGTCACAGACAGTGCGGGGTCACAGACAGTGCGGGGTCACAGACAGTGCGGGGTCACAGACAGTGCGGGGTCACAGACAGTGCGGGGTCACAGACGGTGCAGGGTCACTCACACCGTCAGACTGTTTCTTCTGCTGCTTCTCAGAATGCACTCGGCGATGATGTATACACAGCACACACACAAACACTCCCGTAGATGGATATACATATTATACATTATGCAAGATGTGCAGAGATTATGTGGGATGTGTGCTTCATTACCATGAAGAAGCTGATCTCTCTGCCTGGCCCGTGAGGTGATTGAACACGAAGCTGCAGAGAACACAAAGGGCTTCTGGTCCCTGCTCACGGTGACACTGGCAGTGAAATTGTGTGTGTGCATGCGACGATTACAATGCGTGCATCTGTGCATTGTGTGTGGCTGTGTAGAATATTCTCTTCACACACACACACACACACACACACACACACACACGTGGGTGCACGCACGCACGCACACAAACACACACACCCACCAGGGATTGTGGAGGCGAGCTCTGAGCCGTCTAATCTTTTGACCTTTATATAAAACGCTCCATAAATGAATTGGCTTGTTAGGGGGCCCTTTGAGTATCATCCTCCTCCTCTCTCCTCCCCACGGATCCTTAAACACAGCTAATGGAGGACGGTAAAGATGTCCAACCCAGGAACGTTTGCCGGCCATCAGAAACAGCTGTGTTTGGGTGGGAACCTCCTCACAATAGTCTGACTGTCTCCTGGATGTGAGCTGTTAGTCCAGGCCCTCTTTCCAAAAATTGGCAGGCACTTTCTATGAGTGGGAGCTTATAGCGTGAGTGTGCACACACACACACACACACGCGCAGACACACACACACAGACACACTCGTACTGGGATCCCTGAGTTAGACTTGCCTGGCAGGTCCACAGGTGCAGTCTGTAGAGCCCACACAGTAGCCAGACCCTATCCATTCATCCATCCATCTATCCATCCATCATCCCACTCATCCAACCATCCGTATACTTCTAACAGCCTTACAGAACAGCCCAGTGGTGGCGGAGAGACAATTTGATGGTTGATTAATATGGTGTTTTATGTAGGATCAATGTGAGATAAAGGGATGGAGGAGGGCAGGAATAAAGAGGCAGGGAAAGATGAAAGCGAGACAAAGATGGTTAAAGAGAGAAAGATATATATATATATATATATATATAGAGAGAGAGAGAGAGAGAGAGAGAGAGAGAGAGAGAGAGAGAGAGAGAGAGAGAGAGAGAGAGAGAGAGAGAGAGAGAATCAGGGCTGGACTGGGCGGTGGTGGTTTGTCTGGTTTGGTCTGGCAAACACCTAGCAGATTCTTTCCACTCGAGAAAGACTATTAGGCTGGCCTTTTGAAATGTCTACTGTTGTTGAAATGGTTGAAATGATGCAGCATAAGTGCCATTTGCTGCAAGGCCTTGAAGACAGATCCTCTGTCAAACGAACAGCATTCAGTCTTTGTGCAACACACTCATTATATTGCTTTTGGTATTAAGAAATATAATAATATTTGATATTGCTTTTACTATAGACAGTTTTTTGTTGATGGTTCTGGATTAAGATTGGCCAGTATCAGAACTAGAGACAGAAGGGGTGAATGTGTTTGTGTGTATGTGAAATAAGTCTGGTCTCAATGTAGAAGGCTTTGTGTGGATAAAAATAGAGATATAGAAATAGAGGGATGGATTGAGTGAGATGAGTATACACATGCACTCTCTATTTTCCTCTCTCTCTTTCTATTACCCTCTATTTCTCTGCAGTATATTTTCTCTTTCTTTCCTCTCTGTCTACACACCCACACAAAGGGATAAAGATGAATGGAGCTGTATGTGCACACACATACTGAACACACAAGGACACACACACACATGCAAACACAGTCTGAATGTAGAGATCAAAGAGGACTAATGCTTAGCTTCTTGTGTCTCGCGGCCGACCTACATGCTTCGAGTCATTGTCTAAGGCAGGGAGGTGGAGGCTCACAAGCACCGTGAACTCTCTGACGCTGCACACTGCATCTCTGTCCCGCCATCTTTCTGTCACTTTAAACTAATCCTGTGTACGAGGGTTGGGCCCAGCCTTGACGTTGTTGACGGTTCGCGAGCTGCTTCTGGTCCAAAGGATGGGAGGAGAAGAGATGTGTGGCGGAGGGGGGAGGAGGGCCAGCAGTATTACCAGGCCCAGTGAGACAGATGACCGATTAGGCTGTTTAAAACACCATTCACCCACGGAGCCAAAGATGATATCACCGCTACAGTGTCTCGTTCGCTCTCCTTCTCCAACGTTGTGTCTCTCGCTCTCTCCTCCGTCTCTCTCTTTCCCTCTCTTTCGGTCTCCTCTCCCTTCAACCAATCCGACCAACCACACACACAGTCACACACAAACACACACACACACGGAAAAACTGATTCTGTGATTAGTGTCTATGGTCAGGGTTCCTGAGATGCAGACAAAAATGTTGAGCAAGAGCACACACACACATTCACATACACACACACACACGCACATGTAGGATACTGTAACTGTTTGTCCCGGAGACAGTGGCGTCAAGGCGGTCGAGTCTGTCTGAGAGAATGGAGAGAATGTGAGACCAGAAGGAACTAAGAGGTGGATACATCTGCAGTATTTCTTAGGGATTAGAAGTGTCACTTTTTCCCCACTTTATTCTTCACCATTCATCCTCCCCTACTCCCACTTTTTATTGGCAGGCCAAACTGGGCCCTACCCTGTTCTGATGAGGTGATGTCGCAAAATACACCCACCCACCCACGCACACACACACACACACACACACACAAAGAGAGAGAGAGAAAGAGAGAGGGAGGGCTTTGCCCTCATCCCTGCTGAATACCAGTTTAAATACCAGTTTTTCTATAAAACTGGAATGCATGTCTTTAGCCCCCTGCTGTGGATTAAACACACACACAGAGTCAGCAGCTTGGTCAGTCAACCTCACCCACCCTCTAACCCCCACCTGTGCTTAACATGGGAATTGGTTACTCTTGGCAACGTAAGCTTGCCGAAAATAGGATATACACACACACACACAGAGGAATTCAATTAAACCCATGCTCCCAACCATGTTGATCATCTTCAACTAAAGAATGTTTTTGTGAGTGAGATGACGGAGGGAGGGAGATGAGGGAGGGAGGGAGGGTAACAATGGGGGCATATTGCATATTTGTGTGGCGTTATGGCTACACTGAGAACTGTATGAGCAGAAATACCTGATTTTCCCATGGATGTCTTGGTGATTTCTTTTTAGTGAAAGGCATTTACTCTCCCTCCCCTAAATCCCAAAGCCAATATTAACCCAGTATTCCACACTGCCAAGATGCCAAGGGAGATACATGTGGGCACACAGGCAGGGGAGATACCTGTCCAAGGCATGCACTCTAACCACTGGTGTCCAGCTGGGTTAGCTTTTTGTACCTTTTATGGTTCTCTCTGAATACTAAATCCCATGACTCTGTAATGTCTTCACATGCTTTCTCGTATCAGTGCTAGGCTGACAACATTAAACATGACAAAAGTCGCCAGAAATGTCTCCTCAGTACCACATCGGAGAAGCAAACCCTGGAGGGCATGTCTCTGTCTTTGTGTCTTGTAGAGTTCACCTCTCAGAGTGGCCCTTGCAGAGCAGAGCGGATCAGGGGATTGGAGCTCTACATGCCAGGAGAAGTGTGTTGTGATTGAAAAAGCATAATAACGAACGAACGATAAAGCTGAATAGGCTGCTCTCCGCTACATTCCAATCTGTGGAGCAGAGGTGAAGGCCTTCTTCAAAACGCCTTTTGATATGGATCTACTATCTACTTTGCCTTTGGAAAGTATTCATTTGCTCCCAATTTGCTCCAGCCTTGAGAGACAATGTACGAAACTCAAATTAATTTACTAAACTCAAAACCCCATAATGCAAAGAACGGTGCACCCTCATTTTGACCAAATAACAGCTCTGATGACGGATAATGTTTGAGGAGATGGGAGAGCATACTGTATGGGGAGTCATTTGGGAACATTCCTTCACACAGAAACTCTTCAGTTCTTCAAAGCCATTGGTTCTAGCTTGCGGAATCTCCTTTTTATGGTTGGCAATGGGATTTAAGTGAGAGGACTGTGATAGCCTTTGCAACCCATGAAATCAAAGGTATGCTTTGTATAGTTGTAATGCTTCACATTGGGGAGCAGGTTATGATATAATTGCTCTTTTTATGCCAAACCCACCTCTGATGTTTGTTGCCAAAAAGCTTTTTGTTTCATCAGACATAGAACCTGGTTCCAAATATTCAAATACATTCACCAAATTGTGAAGGTCAGCAAACCTGTTGTTTAATGATCATGTGCGTGTTCTCTGGCTCTGATGTTTAGCCTGGGTATCACCTCACATTTATTCCCCGGTACAAAAAGATGTGATGGATGACCTCTTTAGTTCCAAAAACTCAAATTTAAAAGTATTTTTTTTAAAGAACTCGTATTCGAATACAACACATGTAGCATGTGTGGCCAATTCAGAATACAAACTCTCACCAGTGTAGGAAAGAATCGTGATACACGAGTTGTCTACCGTGTCAGTTGATATGGAAAAATACTTAACATCATGCTGCTACCCCAGTACAGTCTAAACAGACAATACAGACAGGTTTGGAATACTGCCACCAACGCCCCTCCCAGCAGCCTTTACGACGCCTGGGTATTTCATTCATTATTTCCTCTAATTAACACACTTTTAAAGACTGTTGCGTGGAACAGCGTTCTGTTTAATGTCTTTTGAACTGTAGGTGTTAGGTTAATCCCTGACTGTTATCTGACCCATGTGGCTTCACAAGTTCATCTTCTCAAGTAGGTTTGGCCAGTGACTCATTTATATGGTTTATTGAATTAGCTGATTCATTCGGGTACTTTGCATGATCAAAGGTCAATGGGTTTATCACTGCTCCCGACAACAAACACAGGGGAACTATGTGAACAGGCCATGACATACTGTGTTTAATAGACAGCCTCTATTTCTGTATCTGTTTCTCTCTTCCTTCCTCAAATTATATCTCTCCATTTCCTTTCTATATTATTTCCTACTCCCTTCATTCCTTAAAATGTTTTTCTCACTCACTCACTTCCCTTTTCTCTCTCTCTCTCTCTTTTAATCTTTCTCTCCGTCATCTCTCTTCTTGTCTACGTTCATTCTTCATCTCCTTAAGATCCTCTCTCATTCTCTCCCTTTCTTCCTCTCTTTCTGTCTTTCTCTCTCCTCCTTAAGTCCTCTCCCTTTTCTGTACTTTCTCCTAACCCTTCATTCCTTAAATCCTCTTGCTCTTTCTTCCTTTCCCCTCTCTAACCCTCTGCCATGCTAATCTGTCCGTCCTTTCCCCTCTCTAACCCTCTTTTCTTCCATCCCTTAAATCCCCCTTTCTGTTCTGTCCCACATGGTCTCTTCTCTTTCGTTGAAAGTGATTCAAACACAATATGACAAATATTAATGTAAAAGCCTATATATAATATATGATTTTCAGCCTGATTTTCGTTATTTCATTATTATTCTATAAGCATATACAAATATAATAATACATTTAACAAAAGAATTTACCCAATTCTATAAGCATCGCTTAACTTTTACAGTGATGGGAATTGTGTGTCATTGTCAAACCTGATTTAATACTTCTAAATGTCCCAGATTGGCAGAGAAAGAGCCTCAATGATGTTGCAGTCAAGGACAAGACTGTCTGCGATTGGGCCATTTCTTAAGCACGGTCACCTGTGCCCTCAATTGACGTTGTTCATTCTAATGAATGTGTTATATGCATATGTGTGTATATGTATGGTGTGTGCACTTGCTTGCACTCAGGTCTGAATACCCTCTGATGCAAAATGGTGAAGCACAGTTAGAACCTTTGTCCTCGTTTTTTGATTGCATCTGGAACATCTCCACACCACAGCGACTGAGCCATAGCAGAGCTCTTTGATAATAGAAGACTCTTCCTTAAAGGACCAGCAGGAGGGCCAATTAGGAGGCCACATGCTGGCAGCAACGGGTCAGTGAAATCACTGATAGGATGGGCAGTTTCTCAAATTGTGGGGAGCAGTTTTGTTCCTTTTGAGCCAGGCTGCCAGCAGGCTTCTCATCCAGAACCCTGGTCATGGTTTGTACGAGTTACCAGACGGTCAAGCTGATGAGGGAAGCATAAGGAAGAGATTAAAGAGGGACTTGGGGTTCTCCGACTTTCTGTCTTTACACAGAATTTAACAGATGATTATGGATCATTTCTCATTCTGCCAAACTTGGAACTGTTCGCATATTTTCTCACCAGTAATCAAGTTTCACAGTAAAATGCATTTTGTCTCAGCCTTGTTTTAATAAAAGAATTCTGCGAGGGGACCTATTTCTTCCTTCTCTTCCTATTAAGCCCTCTTTGTAATCGTTCGGTTGCGCTTCGGCGCTCCATGCCACGATCCAAGGCCCACGCTCCCTCTCTCTGTCACCCACCCTCCTGACTCCCTGATCCCCGCTCCCCCTGCCAGATGATCATTTGGCATCACCTCGCAGCATGCTTGTTGACATTGGTTCTGATGGATGTGGCGTCGAGCCATGGGAAATAATGCCACGGAAAGGCAAGCAGACCAGGCAGCAGATAACGATCATCTGTTGTTTTACATAAGGGCCCTCAAGGCTCTGACGGAAGGGGGGGCGGGGGGGGGGGGGGGGGGGGGGGGGGGGGGGCGGGCGGTCACCAAAAGTTCCCAACCCTGACGCAATGGAGGGGGGGGGGGGGGAATGCTAATACACAAATGTCAAACACTTGAAATGGTTTATGCTATAAACCTTCTACTTTATCGCTTTGAGGGGATTAATTTGAATTCAGTTTGTGTTTTTCTGGCTCTTGTGTGTGTGTAAGAGGCCAGCAAGGACATTTGACATGCTTTACTCCTTCCTAAGTGAACACCCCCCCCTCCCTTCTGTAGACAACTTGTCAGCTCTCCAGACAGTCTAGGATGGAGAGCAATTCGGAGGCATGTGTTGTTTTGCGGTTCGAACAATACAGAGGTCGGTGTTGATATTGATGTTGTTGTGTGTGTGTGTTTTCCAGGAGATCCAGGAGAGAATGCCAGGGCTGGGGGAGAGGGAGACATGGGGGGACCTGGGGAGCGGGGAGACTGAGGAAGGAAGCGGAGACTGTGATGATGAGGATGGGTGCCAGGGATCAGGAGACCATGCTGACAGAACCGGTGAGTAACACCCGAACAACTCTACACAAATCAACTCTAATCATCACCTTGCTGTTTTCACTGCCATACTGGTACACACAGACACATACTGGTAGGAAACCCTCATGCTCTCCCCTGGTGCTAAGGAGGAGTCAGGTACAGATGGAGAGACAGACAGACAGCTGTGAGACACTGTGCATTTGAACACGTACGCGGTAAATACTTCTCTACCACACACAAATCCAAGGCAGGCTACATTACAGCACCTAATGTGTTTGAATAGAAGACACAGGCTCCACCCTGGCTCTGTGTGCTGTCCGGCAGCTGAGAAGCACTGTTTCAGCAGCATGCAGCAGAAAAGCTGTCGGCACAGCCAAGCCAATATACTAATCGATAGCTATTACATTTCCAGTTACACTCTGCTGGCTCCCTCTCTCCTATGTTTGACCACACATACACATTCTCACACACATACACGTACACACACACACAACAGCAGAAGAAACATAACACAGTCACAATTTATTAAATCAAATCTATAAGGCTAAAACGTGTATTTGTGTGTGTGTGTTGTGCTGCACAGTTGGTGTCCTCAGCGGATCTTAAGTATGTCTGTGTGTGTGTGTGTGTGTGTGTGTGTGTGTGTGTGTGTGTGTGTGTGTGTGTGTGTGTGTGTGTGTGTGTGTGTGTGTGTGTGTGTGTGTGGGGGGGGGGGGGTCTTCCCCTTATCTGAGATTCCTAATTTCTGAGCTACTTCACTAATATCCTCCTCTCTCCCAAATTGAAATAGCTTTATTGTCTTTCAGTACTATCTGCAAGTAAGTATTGGCAAAGCAACACAAAAATAATATCAATAGTAACAACTTTTATTATTATAATACATATACATATAAGAACTTAAAGAACACGTTTTTATATCAAGCAGTAATAATACTGGTATTTTGGTACATGTTTTCATGTACCAAACTTTCAACTTGCTCATTCTCTATATTCCTTGTTCTCTTTCTTGCTCAATCCAATAAAGCTTTATCATGCTTTATTGGCATGATAAAGCGTATCATACTTTTAATTATGTTGAACTTGATTTACACACAGACACGTTTTATTACGAGTTACGAAAGACTGATTCAAGAAATATATCGAAGCAACAGGCCCCACAGAATGCAAGTCTTTGCACAGTGGACCAACATAGCAACAGTTGTCTAACACATGTCAAACCGGTCAACAAACACAAACAAGGCAACCAACATTGCATTGGTAGAGTGCATTGGTAAAGTTAGGATTGTGGTGGTGATTCAAATTTTCCCAAACTAACTCACAACACGTTACGTCCTCTTTCTTACATTTACATTTAGCAGACACTCTTATCCAGAGTGACTTACAGTAAGTACAGGGACATTCCCCAGAGGCAAGTAGGGTGAATTGCCTTGCCCAAGTACGCAACGTCATTTATGCATGGCTGGGAATCGAACCTGCTGATAACTAGCCAGATTCCCTAACCGCTCAGCCAGCTGACTCCCTTCTTCACTGTGTTTAATTTGTATTACTTGCGATGACATGACATGTAATTAAACCTAATCAAATGAGGCACTGTAACGAAAACAGTCATCTTAAATCCACCCTACAAGGGCGTGGCAGAAGGATTCAAAAGAAAAATCCCAAAATGATGCTTTATGAATTTCCCATCCAGTGTTTAATGAAGAGTCTCTACTCCCCTCCACCTTTGTGCTCAGGGATATTAGTGTGTGCTGTATCTTGTCTTCGTCTGGTCATGAGCCACCATCACTCTGCTAACACTGCTGGAGGGCTGAATACAGTCAGTAATTAAGCTTAACGAGCAGTACAGTATGTACACTTCCAGAGGGTTGAGGGAGACAGAACATATCCTACTGCAGAGTGTTTATACCGGTCATGAACTCGGTTATGAAGATAGCCTGTGAAGCACTGCGTTTGCCTGATTATAAAAAAAACAGGCATTCCTTACAGCTCCATGTCCTCAGGGGCAATGGACACACTTTCAACAATATCTAACCTTTAGGAATCTGACATGAAATGTACAGGGCTGGCTAGTTTCTTTGTGTGTCTTCCAGCTAGCCCTAAGCTAGGTAGCTATACGTCTGAGCCTGTTCCTCTGAGACCGGGCCCTGTCTGTCTTCAAACCTCTTCAAAGGCAGACTTATCAGGGATAAATCATGTTTTCAAAGTACTTAAAATTGCTTATTTTTTTGATGAAATCCAACAGTAGGGCTTCCTTTCTGAAATTCTGAAAGGAGAACACTGGAATGTAGAAGATATTAGGTTTGTGTTGCCTCTGAACGCTTATATTGCTGTTTGCCCCAGCATAAGGCGAATATGTTATTTCTGTATTTCTCCCTTGCTGGCCCTGACAGCCCACCACTGCGTTACTGGCAGGCCAGCTCAAATAGAAATGTAATATTATCTCACGGGCAAAATATAATTACACCACGGGCCAGATTTGGTGGAGGGGAGTAGAGACTCATCACAGAGTTTGACACCCCTGTTCTACACCAATAACAGCACTTAGATGTATTCTTATAAACATGTCTAGTTGTTCGTCAGCATCTCACAGTCAAACGCACACTGGAAGAGGAGGACTTGAGATCTTTCCTGAAAAGCAGACAAGAGAGCAGGAGAAAGAGAGCAGGATTTGAGCAGGTTTAGAAGAATGGAGTACGGAGGACCAGGGGAGAGGGTTGTTAGACCCATCCCAGGCTGGCAGACCCATCCTGGGCCCGTGGGGCCGGCTGGCCTGCAGATGTCTGGATCCCGTTGCGGATATTACCTTCGGGACTGTCATTTCCCCTGGCCTTTCATCTGGGGCTCAGAGGGCTGAAGACGAGTTCTGCAGACCAGGACAGAGAGGGAGATGGGGTGGAGGGATCACTGACGGTTTGGCTGAGGTCCTGGCCGGGTGGCTGGGGCCTGGGTTGGGGCTGGGGCTGAGACCAGGGGCTGGAGCTGAGGCTGGGGCCTGGGTTGGGGCTGGGGCTGAGACCAGGGGCTGGAGCTGAGGCTGGGGCCTGGGTTGGGGCTGGGGCTGAGACCAGGGGCTGGAGCTGAGGCTGGGGCCTGGGGCTTTTAGGATTGTAGGGTGAGTTTTATGTAACATTCTACAGGCTTCCATAATCTGTACTAACAAGGTGGCTAATACTAACAGGAGATAACATCGTACAAAGTGCATCTTAAACTAACTAAATGTTTGGTTACTCTTTATTACAGACTACAAACAAAATACAACTGAATGAACTCAACATAAAAAAACAACTGGCAACGTTGTTATTCAATCAACTTTGCGAGCAAATTGTTTAAAGAACTCTTAAGCTCTTAAAAGCCCGTCTGTTGGCAAGGCCACATTAAGTTGACTGTTGAGTGGCT